>NC_090440.1:829757213-829797213 GCF_031143425.1 Pleurodeles waltl | reverse complement strand
CCTAAAAGGTGTTTTCCGAAATGTGCCTCTGTTCTGCGGGGAGTAGAGTGCGCCCATTGCTTTGGCTGTATCAGTGTCCTTTTTGAGTTTCTCAATGGCAGTGTCTACCTCCGGCCCAAACAATTGATGTTCATTAAACGGCATATTGAGCACAGCCTGCTGGATTTCCGGTTTGAACCCAGAAGTGCGCAGCCATGCGTGCCTTCTTATTGTGACTGCAGTGTTTATTGTCCTTGCAGCTGTGTCTGCAGCATCCATGGAAGACCGTATCTGATTATTTGAGATACTTTGTCCCTCTTCCACCACTTGTTGCGCTCTTTTTTGGAACTCCTTGGGTAAATGTTCGATGAAATGTTGCATTTCATCCCAATGAGCCCTGTCGTATCTTGCCAAAAGTGCTTGTGAATTGGCAATACGCCACTGATTTGCTGCTTGTGCTGCAACCCTTTTACCCGCAGCATCAAACTTGCGGCTCTCCTTGTCCGGAGGTGGTGCGTCGCCTGAGGTATGAGAGTTGTCTCTTTTACGAGCTGCCCCCACAACTACTGAGTCTGGTGTCAGTTGTGTTGTAATATATATAGGATCTGTGGGTGGTGGCTTATATTTTTTCTCCACCCTTGGAGTTATGGCTCTGCTTTGAACTGGATCCTGAAATATTTGTTTCAAATGTCTTAGCATTCCTGGGAGCATGGGAAGACTTTGGTACTGGCTATGGGTGGAGGATAGGGTGTTAAAGAGAAAGTCATCCTCAATTGGTTCTGAATATAATGTGACATTGTGAAATTAGGCTGCCCTTGCGACCACCTGTGTATAGGATGTACTGTCCTCAGGTGGCAACTGCTTTGAAGGATAAGATTCTGGGCTATTGTCAGACACTGGAGCATCGTAGCGGTCCCATGCATCGGGGTCATCCTGACTCATTGCGGTATGAGCTGGTGAGTGCATTAGTGGTGGAGTTGTTATTGGTGATGCATGTGTTGATGGTGGTGGAGAAGGTGGTGGGGTTGTTTTCTTTGCCACCTTTGCCTGTGGTTGCTTGTCCCCTTGCTGAAATGCAAGTTTCCTTTTAATCTTGATTGGGGGAAGAGTGGTTATCTTCCCTGTGTCTTCATGAATATGAAGCCTTCTCTGTGTGTAGTCAGGTTCCACAGTTTGAAGCTCCTCTCCAAATCTATGTAATTGGGTGGTTAGCCCTTGTTCCTCTGTATAGGAACTCGTTTTCGGCTCCGAGGCTGAATGTTTCGGGACCGAAACCTTTTCGGAAGTCTTTTTCGGCTCTAAAGAAATTTTCTTTGGTTTCGGCGCGGTGTCTCGGTGCCGAATCTTTTCGGTGTCGGTCTCCTTGTGCCGAGGTTTCTCGGAGCCGCTGTCTCGGCTCCGAGGTTGCTGTGTGGCGGTATCACGACCGGAGTCGGATGCCTTCGACACCAGCATGCCCATTTTAGGTTCCTTGTGTCGGTCACCTTGTTTTTGGGTTAAGCCATGGCCTGTTGGCGGTGGCGTCCCCTGGGCTTTTGTGGACTTTTCGTGAGTCCTTATTTTCTACGTCTTACTCACGGTTGACGTTTCTTCGGCATAGAGTTCTTCTGAATCCGACTCGTGGATGGAGAAAGTTTCTTCTTCTTCCTCCTCGAACTGATGTGTACCTGTGGGCGTGGACGCCATTTGTAGTCTCCTGGCTCTTCGGTCTCTCAGCGTCTTCCTTGACCGAAACGCTCGACAGGCTTCACACGTATCCTCCTTGTGCTCGGGGGACAAGCACAGGTTACAGACCAAATGCTGATCCGTATACGGATATTTGTTATGGCATTTTGGACAGAAGCGGAACGGGGTCCGTTCCATCAGTCTTGAGGTCGCACGCGGTCGGGCCGACCAGGCCCCGACGGGGATCGAAATTACCCCGAAGGGCCACCGGAGCACTTCAAAATTCGGTGTTGATTTTCTCTAACTAACCCGATACCGAACGCAACAATACCGACGTTTTTTCCGAGATTCTAACTGACTTTCCGACCCGAAACACGGAGCGAAAAGGAACACGTCCGAACCCGATGGCGGAAAAAAAAAAATCTAAGATGGAGTCGACGCCCATGCGCAATGGAATCGAAAGGGGAGGAGTCCCTCGGTCTCGTGATTCGAAAAGACTTCTTCAAAGAAAAACAACTTGTAACACTCCGAGCCCAACACCAGACGGCGGACTGTGCACAGCATGTGTATCTGCAGCTACACATGCCATTGAACATATATATATATATATATATGGAAAATGTCACTTACCCAGTGTGCATCTGTTCGTGGCATGAGACGCTGCAGATTCACATGCTGTGCATTATCCTGCCATCTAGCGTTGGGCTCGGAGTGTTACAAGGTGTTTTTCTTAGAAGAAGTCTTTTCGAGTCACGAGACCGAGGGACTCCTCCCTTTCGGCTCCATTGCGCATGGGCGTCGACTCCATCTTAGATTGTTTTCCCCGCAGAAAGTGAGGTCGGAGTTGTGTATATAGTAAAGGAGCCCATGCAATGGAGTAAGTATGTATGTACATAATGTGTTTAAAACAAGTAAGTATTTACAAAATTTACAACTTTATAGGTTTTATTCAACTGAAACGGCTACAGGCTCCCGGGGAGGCGGGAGGGCGCATGTGATTCTGCAGCGTCTCATGCCACGAACAGATGTACACTGGGTAAGTGACATTTTCCGTTCGATGGCATGTGTAGCTGCAGATACACATGCTGTGCATAGACTAGTAAGCAGTTATCTCCCCAAAAGCAGTGGTTTAGCCTGTAGGAGTTGAAATTGTTTGAAATAATGTTCGTAATACAGCCTATCCTACTGTGGCTTGTTGTGTTGTTAACACATCCACAGTAATGTTTTGTGAATTTATGAGGCGTAGACCATGTGGCTGCCTTACAGATTTCTGTCATAGGTATATTTCCTAGAAAGGCCATTGTGGCGCCTTTCTTCTTGGTGGAGTGCGCCTTTGCGTAATAGGTAGATCTCTTTTTGCTTTAATATAGCAGGTCTGAATACATTTGACTATCCATCTGGCAATGCCTTGTTTGGATATTGGATTTCCTGCATGAGGTTTTTGGAAGGCTACAAACAATTGTTTTGTTTTGCGAAATTGTTTTTTCCGACAATGTAATACATTAGTGCTCTTTTAATGTCTAACGTATGCAAGGCTCTTTCGGCTACTAAGTCTGGTTGTGGAAAAAAGACTGGGAGTTCCACTGTTTGGTTTAGGTGGAACGGTGATATAACTTTTGGTAAGAATTTGGGATTTGTACGGAGAACCACTTTATGTTTATGTATTTGTATAAAGGGTTCTTGTATAGTAAAAGCTTATATTTCACTTACTCTTTTAAGAGATGTGATAGCTATTAGGAAGGCTACTTTCCAGGTTAAGTACTGCATCTCACAGGAGTGCATGGGTTCAAATGGTGGACCCTTGAGTCGTGTCAATACAATATTGAGGTTCCACGAGGGGACTGGTGGTGTTCTCGGGGGTATGATTCTTTTTAAACCCTCCATAAATGCTTTGATGACTGGGATTCTAAAAAGTGATGTTGAATGTGTAATCTGCAGGTAGGCAGATATTGCTGTGAGATGTATTTTTATAGAAGAAAATGCTAGTTTCGATTTTTGTAAGTGTAATAAGTAGCTTACAATGCTTTTTGCGGAAGCATGTAGTGGTTGAATTTGATTATTATGGCAGTAATAAACAAATCTTTTCCATTTGTTTGCGTAACAATGTCTTGTAGTAGGTTTTCTAGCTTGTTTAATGACCTCCATACATTCTTGTGTAAGGTCTAAATGTCCAAATTCTAAGACTTCAGGAGCCAGATTGCTAGATTGAGCGATACTGGATTCGGGTGTCTGATCTGCGGTTTGTGTTGAGTTAACAGATCTGGTCTGTTTGGTAGTTTGATATGAGGTACTACTGACAGGTCTAGTAGTGTTGTGTACCATGGTTGACGAGCCCAGGTTGGTGCTATTAGTATTAGTTTGAGTTTGTTTTGACTCAATTTGTTTACCAGATAAGGAAGGAGTGGGAGAGGGGGAAAAGCGTAAGCAAATATCCCTGACCAACTCATCCATAACGCATTGCCCTTGGACTGCGGGTGTGGATACCTGGACGCAAAGTCTTGGCATTTTGCGTTTTCTTTTGTTGCAAAAAGGTCTATTTCTGGTGTTCCCCAGCGTAGAAAGTAATTTTGTAGTACCTGGGGATGAATCTCCCATTCGTGTGTTTGTTGGTGATCTCGACTGAGATTGTCGGCCAACTGTTTTGAATCCCTGGGATGTACTGTGCTATTAGGCGAATGTGAATAGCCCAATGCCAAATCTTTTGTGCTAAGACACAGTTGTGATGAGTGTGTCCCTCCTTGTTTGTTTAGGTAATACATTGTTGTCATGTTGTCTGTTTTGACAAGAATGTGTTTGTGGGCTATTAGTGGTTGAAATGCTTTCAATGCTAGAAACACTGCTAACAGTTCTAAATGATTTATGTGTAGTTGTTTTTGGTGAACGTCCCATTGTCCCTGTATACTGTGCTGGTTGAGGTGTGCTCCCCACCCCATCATGGAAGCATCTGTTGTGCTCACTTATTGAGGCACTGGGTCTTGGAATGTCCGCCCTTGGTTTAAATTTATATGATTCCACCATTGAAGCGAGAAGTGTGTCTGGCGGTCTATCAACACTAGATCTTGAAGTTGACCCTGTGCTTGTGTCCATTGTGTCGCTAGGCACTGTTGTAAGGGCCGCATGTGTAGTCTTGCGTTTGGGACAATGGCTATGCATGAAGACATCATGCCTAGGAGTTTCATTATAAACCTCACTTGATAGTGTTGGTTTGGGTACATGTTTAATATTACATTTTGGAAGGCTTGTACCCTTTGTGGACTTGGAGTGGCAATCCCCTTTTGTGTGTCGATTGTTGCTCCTAAATATTGTTGTATTTGGCACGGTCGTAGATGTGATTTTTGGTAGTTTAGAGGGAACCCTAGTTTGTGTAGGGTTTCTATGACGTATTGTGTGTGTAGAAGACACTGTTGCGGAGTGCTGGGTTTTTATTAACCAGTCGTCTAAGTAAGGGAATACGTGCATGTGCTGTCTCCTGATGTGAGCAGCTACTACTGCAAGGCATTTTGTGAATACCCTTGGGGCTGTTATGCTGAATGGTAATACTTTGAATTGGTAATGCACGCCTTGGATTACAAACCTTAAGTATTTCCTGTGGGAAGGATGTATGGGTATGTGGAAATAAGCATCCTTGAGATCTAATGTTGACATGTAGTCCTGTTGTTTGAGCAAGGGAATCACGTCTTGAAGTGTCACCATGTGAAAGTGATCTGACTTGATGTAAAGATTCAGTGTTCTGAGGTCGAATATGGGTCTCAATGTTTTGTCCTTTTTTAGAATTAGGAAATACAGGGAGTAGACACCTGTTCCTTTTTGATGGTTGGGTACTAGTTCTATTGCTTCTTTTTGTAACAATGCTTGGACTTCCAGTTGTAACAGGTCTAAGTGTTTGGACATATTGTGTGCTCTTGGAGGCACATCTGGTGGCAATTGCAGGAATTCTATGCAATAACCATGTTGGATAATGGTTAGGACCCATGCGTCTGTAGTTATGTGTTCCCAGTTGTGGTAATATGCGGTAAGTCTCCCCCCCACTGGTGTTGCGTGGTAGGGGTTTGTGACATTGAAATCACTGTTTGGGTTGTGGGGTTTTTGGGCTCTGGAATTTCCCTCTTGCTTTAGGGAACTGTCCACCTCTATATTGTCCTCGAAACCCTCCTCTCTGATACTGGCCCTGATAGGTGGGTCTGACTTGTGAGGTGGAAGGCTCTGTGGTTTGGGCACGAAACCCCCCTCTAAAGTGTGGCTTCCTAAAAGTGCCTCTGCTCTGTGGGGAGTAGAGCGCGCCCATGGCTTTTGCCGTGTCCGTGTCTTTTTTCAGTTTTTCTATTGCCGTATCCACCTCCGGCCCAAACAATTGTTGTTTGTTGAACAGCATATTCAGCACAGCCTGTTGGATTTCTGGCTTAAATCCGGAGCTCTGTAACCATGCGTGTCTCTGAATGGTTACTGCCGTGTTCACTGTTCTTGCCGCCGTGTCTGCTGAGTCCATAGCCAACCTTATTTGGTTGTTAGAGATAGTTTGACCCTCCTTAACCTGTTGGGCACATTACTGGAACTCTTTGAGAAGGTGCTGAATGAAATGTTGCATTTCATCCCACTGTGCCCTGTCGTATCGAGCTAATAGAGTTTGAGAATTGGCAATCCGCCATTGATTGGCTGCCTGTGCTGCCACCCTCTTACCTGCTGCATCGAATTTCCGACTTTCCTTGTCGGGCGGTGGTGCGTCTCCTGAGGTTTGGGAGTTTGCCTTTTTCCGAGCTGCTCCCACTACCACTAAATCGGGAGTTAATTGTTGTGTGATATATACAGGGTCAGTTGGGGGAGGTTTATGTTTCTTCTCCACCCTAGGCGTGATGGCTCTGCCTTTTACTGGGTCCTGAAACACTTGTTTGGCGTGTTTTAACATGCCTGGCAGAATTGGCAAGCTTTGGTGTTGGCTGTGACTGGATGACGAAGTTGTTGAACAAAAAGTCGTCCTCTATGGGCTCTGTATACATTGCTACATTATGGAATGTAGCTGCTCTTGAAACCACCTGCGTGTATGCACTGCTGTCCTCAGGTGGTGATGGCCTTGCCGGGTAGCACTCTGGACTATTGTCTGAGACCGGTGCATCATATAAATCCCAAGCATCCGGGTCATCTTGGGTCATCCCCGTGTGTGTTGGCGACTGAATCAATGGTGGGGTTGCTACCGGGGACAGATGTGGCAAATGTAATGGAGATTGCTGCGGAGAGAACCTTGGTGGTGTTTTCTTTTTAGCCACTTTCGCTTTTGGCTGCATTTCCGTTTCCTGGAAATGCAAGCTTGCGTTTGATCTTTATTGGAGGAAGAGTTTGAATTTTCCCAGTGTCCTTTTGTATATGCAACCTGGGTATGGTCTGGCTCTCCCATGCCCAGTTCTTGCTCAAATCTGTGCTCTTGTAATTGTGCTGAAAGACCGTGCTCTTCTGTATAGGAGCCCGGTTTCGGCTCAGAGGCTGCATGTTTTGGCACCAAAGTATTTTTTGGCTCCGAAGAAGGCTTCTTGAATTCCGTTGTCTCGACCAGAGTCGGCTGCTGGGAGGCCTTTTTCGGTGCTGATGTTTGGTCACCGTGTTTTCGGGTTAAGCCATGGCCTGTTGGCAGAGGCATCCCCTTGGCCTTCATTATCTTTGAGTGAGTCTTTGCCGGGGCTGGTTTACTCACGGTTTGCTGCGTCTTCGGCTGCCCACTTTCGGACTCATCAGAGTCCGAATCTCGAATGGAGAATCTCTCCTCTTCTTCGACGTCGATGTTCTCGGCCAGTGTCGACGCCATCTGGAGTCTTCGAGGTCTTCGATCTCGTAGTGTTTTCTTGGATCGAAATGCCCGACAGGCCTCGCAAGTATCCTTCCCTGTGTTCAGGAGACAAACACAGATTACAGGCCAAGTGTTGGTCTGTATAAGGATACTTTGCGTGGCAGTTGGGGCAGAAGCGGAAGGGGGTCCGGTCCATGAGGTTTGAAGATGGACGCGGTCGGGCCGACCAGGCCCCGGTGGAGAGTGGAATCCCCGAAGGGGCGCCAGAGCGCTTCTTTCTTCAGTGTCGATGTGCTAACACTAAACCGGTACCGAGCGCGAACAATACCGTTGAATATTCTGATAACTAACTTTTCCTAACCGAAATACGGAGCAAAGAGGAACACGTCCGAACCTGATGGCGGAAAGAAAACAATCTAAGATGGAGTCGACGCCCATGCGCAATGGAGCCGAAAGGGAGGAGTCACTCGGTCTCGTGACTCGAAAGGACTTCTTCGAAGAAAAACAACTTGTAACACTCCGAGCCCAACTCTAGATGGTAGGATAATGCACAGCATGTGTATCTGCAGCTACACATGCCATTGAACACATATATATAAATAAAATGTGTACTTACCTCCAGTTGGGGGACTGCCTATAAGTAATCTAGTGTTTTGTTACTATAATAAAGTTCCTTTATTTTCGTAACACTGTCTGGGTCTTTCATGTGTGACAAGTTGATGTGTGACTATTGTGGAACTGCATAAGCTTTGCATGTCTCCTAGATAAGCCTTGGCTGTTCATCCACAGCTACCGCTAAAGAGCCCTGGCTTCCTAGACACTGCCTATATTCACTAGGTGTCGTGGTATAGGCTTTATATCCCCTTTGTGAAGGAGCACTTGGAACTCTTCCTGATGCAAACACTGATGTTCTGGGGAGAGGATGTGCCTGCGGGATGGTATGTTGGGTGGTGTGGATATGAGCTCCACATAACCACGTTGAATGATGTCTAACACCCATTGCTCTGAGGTGACTTGTTGCCAAGCGGGGAAGATCATCTGGGGCCATCCCAAAAGGTGTTATGTGGTCAGGGGGAAGGTATAGCAAGTCATTGTTTGGCTGGGGTGGTTCCTTTGGGGGGAACTACCTTTAGCACTATTTACACGGTTGGCACCTCTGAAATAGCCTGAGTTTTGCTGGGCAGGCTGACACTGGAAGGATGTGGAGGCTTCACGATGCAACACACTGGGCTGACAATGGACCCACGCAGGATAGGTGTCTACATGGCACTCACGCATTCGCCATTCGTGTTTTTCCTGATTTTCGCCATCATCTCGTCAAACTGAGGCCCAAATAGCTGTTCTCTGTCGAAGAGCAAGTTAGGAGATGGCACAGACACAGGGGCAAGCATTTCCACAGAGGAAAACACTGGAATTAGTTTGTCGAGCAGCATGGTCCACGGATTCTCTGGCACATCTGATTGCTGTATTGGAAATCAGTTTGCCAACTGTGATTAACTCACGCCGTCTCTCACAGAGCTCCTCTGGGAGATGTGCTAGGAGCTCCTCCATTTCATCCCGTGGGGCCAGTCGTACCTAGAGAGCAGATCAATGGAAGTGGCGATGCACCAGTGGTTGGCAGACTGCGACCAGCTAAGTCTGTCCTTCATTCTCTCTTTGTCCAGCAGAGGTGTTTCGTCAGTGCCCTGAGCATTTGCTCACTTGCCAGCAGTATAAACCACTGTTGGAGGGTGGCTCATTAGTTGTGTGGCCTGCACAAGTATTGGGTCCGCACTCGACCACCACTGGGAACCAAACACCCCATTGTAGCATTCAATTCTCATAGCGTTGCAGAGCAGTCAGAGACTTTCTCAAGGAAGGCTAATAATCACAATTCACAAGTACACAATGTAGGAAGTTGGCTCTTTATATACTATTTCAAACTAAGAAATAGTGTGCAGAGAGTCCAAAGGTTCCCCTTAGAGGTAAGATAGTGGCAAAAAGAGATAATTCTAATGCTCTATTTTGTGGTAGTGTGGTCGAGCAGTAGGCTTATCAGAGGGTAGATCTAAGCATTTTTTGTACACACAGGCAATAAATGAGGAACACACTGAAAGACATACTCCAGGCCAATAGGTTTTTATATTGAAAAATATATTTTCTTAGTTTATTTTAAGATCCACAGGTTCAAGATTTACAAGTAATACTTCAAATGAAAGGTACTTCACTTAGATACTTTAGGAACTTTGAATGAACACAATATCATGTACAGACTTTGTAAAAATGGCAATAAGCTATTTTCAAAGTGGACACAGTGAAAAAATCAACAGTTCCTGGGAGAGGTAAGTAAAGGTTAGTTTTGCAGGGAAGTAAAACACTTACAAGTCTTAAAGTTGGGGCCAAGGTAGCCCACCGTTGGGGGTTCAAGGCAACCCCAAAGTTATCACACTAGCAGCTCAGGGCCGGTCAGGTGCAGAGGTCAAAGAGGTGCCCAAAACGCATAGGATTCAATGGAGAACAGGGGTGCCCCGGCTCCAGTCTGCCAGCAGGTAAGTACCCGCGTCCTCGGGGGGCAGACCAGGGGGTTTTGTAGGGCACCGGGGGGGGGACACAAGAAGGCAAAAAGTACACCCTCCGTGGCACAGGGGCGGCCGGGTGCAGAGTGCAAACAGGCGTCAGGTTTTAGATAGGAAGTAATGGAGGGCCCCAGGGGTCACTTCAACGATGCAGGCAGGCACAGGGGGGGCTCCTCGGGGTAGCCACCACCTGGGCTAGGCAGAGGGTCGCCTGGGGGTCGCTCCTGCACTGGAGTTCGGTTCCTTGGGGCTACGGGTGCAGTGTTGGTTCCAGTCCCTTGTTACAAACAGTCGCGGTCAGGGGGAGCCTCTGGATTTCCTCTGCAGGTGTCACTGTGGGGGCTCAGGGGGGTTGTCTCTGGCTACTCACGGGCTCGCAGTCGCCAGGGAGTCCTCCCTGTAGTGTTGGTTTTCCGCAGGTCGAGCCGGGGGGCGTCGGGTGCAGAGTGGAAAGTCTCACGCTTCCGGCAGGAAACGTGAAGTCTTTAAAGTTGTTTCTTTGTAGCAAGAAAATTGCAGGTTGTTGAACAGGGCCGCTGTTCAAGGGAGTTACTTTGTCCTTGGTTGCAGGGCAGTCCTCTGAGGACTCAGAGGTCGCTGGTCCCTGTTGGATGCATCGCTGTTGCAGTTTTCTTCGAAGTGGGGAGACAGGCTGGTAGGGCTGGGTCTAAGGCAGTTGTCGTCTCCGTCTTCACTGCAGGGCTTCAGGTCAGCAGTCCTTCTTCTGGTTAAGGTTGCAGGAATCTAGTTTCCTAGGGTCTGGGGAGCCCCTAAATACTGAATTTAGGGGGGTGTTTAGGTCTGGGAGGGCAGTAGCCAATGGCTACTGTCCTGGAGGGTGGCTACACCCTCTTTGTGCCTCCTCTCTGTGGGGAGGGGGGCACATCCCTAATTCTATTGGGGGAATCCACCACTCACAAGATGGAGGATTTCTAAAAGTAAGGGTCACCTCAGCTCATGATGCCTTAGGGGCTGTCCTGACTGGTGGGTGGCTCCTCTTTGTTTTCCTAATTATCTCCTCCAGCCTTGCTGCCAAAAGTGGGGGCAGTGGCAGGAGGGGCGAGCATCTCCACTAGCTGGGATGCCCTGTGGCGCTATAACAAAAGGGGTGAGCATTTGAGGCTCACTGCCAGGTGTTACAGTTCCTGCAGGGGGGATGTGAGAAGCACCTCCACCCAGTATAGGCTTTGTTCCTGGCCACAGAGTGACAAAGGCACTCGCCCCATGTGGCCAGCAACATGTCTGGTGTGTGGCAGGCAGGCAGAAACTAGTCGGCCTACACTGGAAGTCCGGTATGTTTTCAGGGGGCATCTCTAAGATGCCCTCTGGGTGTATTTTACAATAAATTGCACACTGGCATCAGTGTACATTTATTGTGCTAAGAAGTTCGATACCAAACTTTCCAGTTTTCAGTGTAGCCATTATGGAACTGTGGAGTTCGTGTTTGACAAACTCCCAGACCATATACTCTTATGGCTACCCTGCACTTACAATGTCTAAGGTTTTGCTTAGATACTGTAGGGGCATAGCCCTCATGCACATATGCCCCCCCTGTGGTATAGTGCACCCTGCCTTAGGGCTGTAAGGCCTGCTAGAGGGGTGACTTATGTATGCAACAGGCAGTGTGAGGTTGGCATGGCACTCTGAGGGGAGTGCCATGTCGACTTAGTCATTTTCTCCCCCATCAGCACACACAAGCTGTGAGGCAGTGTGCATGTGCTGAGTAAGGGGTCCCCAGGGTGGCATAAGACATGCTGCAACCCTTAGAGACCTTCCCTGGCATCAGGGCCCTTGGTACCAGTTTCAAGGGACTTACCTGAGGGCCAGGGTTATGCCAATTGTGGAAACAAAGATACAGTTTAGGGAAAGAACACTGGTGCTGGGGCCTGGTTAGCAGGGTCCCAGCACACTTTCAAGTCATAACTTAGCATCAGCAAAGGCAAAAAGTCAGGGGGCAACCATGCCAAGGAGGCACTTCCTCACACACAATAATAACCCTCAATTAATGATTGTCTAGTCTGTGCTTTTTCTTTTGATAAGGAAAAAGTAAATTTATTACACAATACTCAATACTATGCAACAATTAACAAATATAGACAAGCTGATTGAATTACTTTTGGATGACATTACATAATCATTCCTGTCTCTCCTAAAGGGAGAGATAAACCAACAAGACACATGGCAAAAAATCACTTCCAATGCAATATTTGAATGTTACCTTGGAGAGAGAACAACTAATACTGGCAATAAAGTACATCTACCTTGATCACTAGTGGCTGTCAGTCTCATTACTCAAGCATTAACAAGAAACATGTATAGGCATGTAGGAATAATTTGTGATGTTACGATTACTAGCACCATGATCTACGCAGTCTAAGCACCCTCCTAAAGGGTGTGGCCATATGTTCATCATATTCCACATTGAAACATTCAACATAAAAATGACGCACAGTTGACACAGTCCCTAAAAGTCTTCACTTGGTTGGTACAAGCTGTGTAATACCATCCTTCACCCCAAAGGTGGTGTGCTTTCACCTGAATATACCTGCTACATCACTGGCCACAACAATGCAGCCATACATTGTTAATCATTTTTAGCATACAATGCTACTATTTGACCATAGTCCCTAAAGGACTTCATTTCTGTAATAACACCTCCGATTACAGCCTTTCACCCCTAGAGAGTGTCCACCATTGTAACAATCCGTTGGTATCACCATTCAGGCCACAAGGACTGCAGCCATGATCTTGAACTCCTAGACTGCGCGGTTCCACCACCCTGAAACAAAAGTTCCAGCTGGGACTATGTTTGAAAACACATTGGAATCCTTGAGGGGTTATCATTTCCAAGTCTCCTGAAACTGAGGGTGGGGACATTTGATAACGTCTTTGGCTGTGAGAAGGGGGGGGGGGGGGGGGGCTCTGGCCTATCCGGATGTGCCATATCACTTCTCTGTACCTGTCCCAACCTCCTTGCACAGACTTCTGGGATAGCTCAAAATGGTGCTGTTTTGTCCAGGAGTCACTTGCCACATGTGCTCTGACTGACTGGGGGTATGATTCTTTTTAAACCCTCCATAAATGCTTTGATGACTGGGATTCTAAAAAGTGATGTTGAATGTGTAATCTGCAGGTAGGCAGATATTGCTGTGAGATGTATTTTTATAGAAGAAAATGCTAGTTTCGATTTTTGTAAGTGTAATAAGTAGCTTACAATGCTTTTTGCGGAAGCATGTAGTGGTTGAATTTGATTATTATGGCAGTAATAAACAAATCTTTTCCATTTGTTTGCGTAACAATGTCTTGTAGTAGGTTTTCTAGCTTGTTTAATGACCTCCATACATTCTTGTGTAAGGTCTAAATGTCCAAATTCTAAGACTTCAGGAGCCAGATTGCTAGATTGAGCGATACTGGATTCGGGTGTCTGATCTGCGGTTTGTGTTGAGTTAACAGATCTGGTCTGTTTGGTAGTTTGATATGAGGTACTACTGACAGGTCTAGTAGTGTTGTGTACCATGGTTGACGAGCCCAGGTTGGTGCTATTAGTATTAGTTTGAGTTTGTTTTGACTCAATTTGTTTACCAGATAAGGAAGGAGTGGGAGAGGGGGAAAAGCGTAAGCAAATATCCCTGACCAACTCATCCATAACGCATTGCCCTTGGACTGCGGGTGTGGATACCTGGACGCAAAGTCTTGGCATTTTGCGTTTTCTTTTGTTGCAAAAAGGTCTATTTCTGGTGTTCCCCAGCGTAGAAAGTAATTTTGTAGTACCTGGGGATGAATCTCCCATTCGTGTGTTTGTTGGTGATCTCGACTGAGATTGTCGGCCAACTGTTTTGAATCCCTGGGATGTACTGTGCTATTAGGCGAATGTGAATAGCCCAATGCCAAATCTTTTGTGCTAAGACACAGTTGTGATGAGTGTGTCCCTCCTTGTTTGTTTAGGTAATACATTGTTGTCATGTTGTCTGTTTTGACAAGAATGTGTTTGTGGGCTATTAGTGGTTGAAATGCTTTCAATGCTAGAAACACTGCTAACAGTTCTAAATGATTTATGTGTAGTTGTTTTTGGTGAACGTCCCATTGTCCCTGTATACTGTGCTGGTTGAGGTGTGCTCCCCACCCCATCATGGAAGCATCTGTTGTGCTCACTTATTGAGGCACTGGGTCTTGGAATGTCCGCCCTTGGTTTAAATTTATATGATTCCACCATTGAAGCGAGAAGTGTGTCTGGCGGTCTATCAACACTAGATCTTGAAGTTGACCCTGTGCTTGTGTCCATTGTGTCGCTAGGCACTGTTGTAAGGGCCGCATGTGTAGTCTTGCGTTTGGGACAATGGCTATGCATGAAGACATCATGCCTAGGAGTTTCATTATAAACCTCACTTGATAGTGTTGGTTTGGGTACATGTTTAATATTACATTTTGGAAGGCTTGTACCCTTTGTGGACTTGGAGTGGCAATCCCCTTTTGTGTGTCGATTGTTGCTCCTAAATATTGTTGTATTTGGCACGGTCGTAGATGTGATTTTTGGTAGTTTAGAGGGAACCCTAGTTTGTGTAGGGTTTCTATGACGTATTGTGTGTGTAGAAGACACTGTTGCGGAGTGCTGGGTTTTTATTAACCAGTCGTCTAAGTAAGGGAATACGTGCATGTGCTGTCTCCTGATGTGAGCAGCTACTACTGCAAGGCATTTTGTGAATACCCTTGGGGCTGTTATGCTGAATGGTAATACTTTGAATTGGTAATGCACGCCTTGGATTACAAACCTTAAGTATTTCCTGTGGGAAGGATGTATGGGTATGTGGAAATAAGCATCCTTGAGATCTAATGTTGACATGTAGTCCTGTTGTTTGAGCAAGGGAATCACGTCTTGAAGTGTCACCATGTGAAAGTGATCTGACTTGATGTAAAGATTCAGTGTTCTGAGGTCGAATATGGGTCTCAATGTTTTGTCCTTTTTTAGAATTAGGAAATACAGGGAGTAGACACCTGTTCCTTTTTGATGGTTGGGTACTAGTTCTATTGCTTCTTTTTGTAACAATGCTTGGACTTCCAGTTGTAACAGGTCTAAGTGTTTGGACATATTGTGTGCTCTTGGAGGCACATCTGGTGGCAATTGCAGGAATTCTATGCAATAACCATGTTGGATAATGGTTAGGACCCATGCGTCTGTAGTTATGTGTTCCCAGTTGTGGTAATATGCGGTAAGTCTCCCCCCCACTGGTGTTGCGTGGTAGGGGTTTGTGACATTGAAATCACTGTTTGGGTTGTGGGGTTTTTGGGCTCTGGAATTTCCCTCTTGCTTTAGGGAACTGTCCACCTCTATATTGTCCTCGAAACCCTCCTCTCTGATACTGGCCCTGATAGGTGGGTCTGACTTGTGAGGTGGAAGGCTCTGTGGTTTGGGCACGAAACCCCCCTCTAAAAAGTGTGGCTTCCTAAAAGTGCCTCTGCTCTGTGGGGAGTAGAGCGCGCCCATGGCTTTTGCCGTGTCCGTGTCTTTTTTCAGTTTTTCTATTGCCGTATCCACCTCCGGCCCAAACAATTGTTGTTTGTTGAACAGCATATTCAGCACAGCCTGTTGGATTTCTGGCTTAAATCCGGAGCTTTGTAACCATGCGTGTCTCTGAATGGTTACTGCCGTGTTCACTGTTCTTGCCGCCGTGTCTGCTGAGTCCATAGCCAACCTTATTTGGTTGTTAGAGATAGTTTGACCCTCCTTAACCTGTTGGGCACATTACTGGAACTCTTTGAGAAGGTGCTGAATGAAATGTTGCATTTCATCCCACTGTGCCCTGTCGTATCGAGCTAATAGAGTTTGAGAATTGGCAATCCGCCATTGATTGGCTGCCTGTGCTGCCACCCTCTTACCTGCTGCATCGAATTTCCGACTTTCCTTGTCGGGCGGTGGTGCGTCTCCTGAGGTTTGGGAGTTTGCCTTTTTCCGAGCTGCTCCCACTACCACTAAATCGGGAGTTAATTGTTGTGTGATATATACAGGGTCAGTTGGGGGAGGTTTATGTTTCTTCTCCACCCTAGGCGTGATGGCTCTGCCTTTTACTGGGTCCTGAAACACTTGTTTGGCGTGTTTTAACATGCCTGGCAGAATTGGCAAGCTTTGGTGTTGGCTGTGACTGGATGACGAAGTTGTTGAACAAAAAGTCGTCCTCTATGGGCTCTGTATACATTGCTACATTATGGAATGTAGCTGCTCTTGAAACCACCTGCGTGTATGCACTGCTGTCCTCAGGTGGTGATGGCCTTGCCGGGTAGCACTCTGGACTATTGTCTGAGACCGGTGCATCATATAAATCCCAAGCATCCGGGTCATCTTGGGTCATCCCCGTGTGTGTTGGCGACTGAATCAATGGTGGGGTTGCTACCGGGGACAGATGTGGCAAATGTAATGGAGATTGCTGCGGAGAGAACCTTGGTGGTGTTTTCTTTTTAGCCACTTTCGCTTTTGGCTGCATTTCCGTTTCCTGGAAATGCAAGCTTGCGTTTGATCTTTATTGGAGGAAGAGTTTGAATTTTCCCAGTGTCCTTTTGTATATGCAACCTGGGTATGGTCTGGCTCTCCCATGCCCAGTTCTTGCTCAAATCTGTGCTCTTGTAATTGTGCTGAAAGACCGTGCTCTTCTGTATAGGAGCCCGGTTTCGGCTCAGAGGCTGCATGTTTTGGCACCAAAGTATTTTTTGGCTCCGAAGAAGGCTTCTTGAATTCCGTTGTCTCGACCAGAGTCGGCTGCTGGGAGGCCTTTTTCGGTGCTGATGTTTGGTCACCGTGTTTTCGGGTTAAGCCATGGCCTGTTGGCAGAGGCATCCCCTTGGCCTTCATTATCTTTGAGTGAGTCTTTGCCGGGGCTGGTTTACTCACGGTTTGCTGCGTCTTCGGCTGCCCACTTTCGGACTCATCAGAGTCCGAATCTCGAATGGAGAATCTCTCCTCTTCTTCGACGTCGATGTTCTCGGCCAGTGTCGACGCCATCTGGAGTCTTCGAGGTCTTCGATCTCGTAGTGTTTTCTTGGATCGAAATGCCCGACAGGCCTCGCAAGTATCCTTCCCTGTGTTCAGGAGACAAACACAGATTACAGGCCAAGTGTTGGTCTGTATAAGGATACTTTGCGTGGCAGTTGGGGCAGAAGCGGAAGGGGGTCCGGTCCATGAGGTTTGAAGATGGACGCGGTCGGGCCGACCAGGCCCCGGTGGAGAGTGGAATCCCCGAAGGGGCGCCGGAGCGCTTCTTTCTTCAGTGTCGATGTGCTAACACTAAACCGGTACCGAGCGCGAACAATACCGTTGAATATTCTGATAACTAACTTTTCCTAACCGAAATACGGAGCAAAGAGGAACACGTCCGAACCTGATGGCGGAAAGAAAACAATCTAAGATGGAGTCGACGCCCATGCGCAATGGAGCCGAAAGGGAGGAGTCACTCGGTCTCGTGACTCGAAAGGACTTCTTCGAAGAAAAACAACTTGTAACACTCCGAGCCCAACTCTAGATGGTAGGATAATGCACAGCATGTGTATCTGCAGCTACACATGCCATTGAACACATATATATAAATAAAATGTGTACTTACCTCCAGTTGGGGGACTGCCTATAAGTAATCTAGTGTTTTGTTACTATAATAAAGTACCTTTATTTTCGTAACACTGTCTGGGTCTTTCATGTGTGACAAGTTGATGTGTGACTATTGTGGAACTGCATAAGCTTTGCATGTCTCCTAGATAAGCCTTGGCTGTTCATCCACAGCTACCGCTAAAGAGCCCTGGCTTCCTAGACACTGCCTATATTCACTAGGTGTCGTGGTATAGGCTTTATATCCCCTTTGTGAAGGAGCACTTGGAACTCTTCCTGATGCAAACACTGATGTTCTGGGGAGAGGATGTGCCTGCGGGATGGTATGTTGGGTGGTGTGGATATGAGCTCCACATAACCACGTTGAATGATGTCTAACACCCATTGCTCTGAGGTGACTTGTTGCCAAGCGGGGAAGATCATCTGGGGCCATCCCAAAAGGTGTTATGTGGTCAGGGGGAAGGTATAGCAAGTCATTGTTTGGCTGGGGTGGTTCCTTTGGGGGGAACTACCTTTAGCACTATTTACACGGTTGGCACCTCTGAAATAGCCTGAGTTTTGCTGGGCAGGCTGACACTGGAAGGATGTGGAGGCTTCACGATGCAACACACTGGGCTGACAATGGACCCACGCAGGATAGGTGTCTACATGGCACTCACGCATTCGCCATTCGTGTTTTTCCTGATTTTCTCCATCATCTCGGCAAACTGAGGCCCAAATAGCTGTTCTCTGTCGAAGAGCAAGTTAGGAGATGGCACAGACACAGGGGCAAGCATTTCCACAGAGGAAAACACTGGAATTAGTTTGTCGAGCAGCATGGTCCACGGATTCTCTGGCACATCTGATTGCTGTATTGGAAATCAGTTTGCCAACTGTGATTAACTCACGCCGTCTCTCACAGAGCTCCTCTGGGAGATGTGCTAGGAGCTCCTCCATTTCATCCCGTGGGGCCAGTCGTACCTAGAGAGCAGATCAATGGAAGTGGCGATGCACCAGTGGTTGGCAGACTGCGACCAGCTAAGTCTGTCCTTCATTCTCTTTGTCCAGCAGAGGTGTTTCGTCAGTGCCCTGAGCATTTGCTCACTTGCCAGCAGTATAAACCACTGTTGGAGGGTGGCTCATTAGTTGTGTGGCCTGCACAAGTATTGGGTCCGCACTCGACCACCACTGGGAACCAAACACCCCATTGTAGCATTCAATTCTCATAGCGTTGCAGAGCAGTCAGAGACTTTCTCAAGGAAGGCTAATAATCACAATTCACAAGTACACAATGTAGGAAGTTGGCTCTTTATATACTATTTCAAACTAAGAAATAGTGTGCAGAGAGTCCAAAGGTTCCCCTTAGAGGTAAGATAGTGGCAAAAAGAGATAATTCTAATGCTCTATTTTGTGGTAGTGTGGTCGAGCAGTAGGCTTATCAGAGGGTAGATCTAAGCATTTTTTGTACACACAGGCAATAAATGAGGAACACACTGAAAGACATACTCCAGGCCAATAGGTTTTTATATTGAAAAATATATTTTCTTAGTTTATTTTAAGATCCACAGGTTCAAGATTTACAAGTAATACTTCAAATGAAAGGTACTTCACTTAGATACTTTAGGAACTTTGAATGAACACAATATCATGTACAGACTTTGTAAAAATGGCAATAAGCTATTTTCAAAGTGGACACAGTGAAAAAATCAACAGTTCCTGGGAGAGGTAAGTAAAGGTTAGTTTTGCAGGGAAGTAAAACACTTACAAGTCTTAAAGTTGGGGCCAAGGTAGCCCACCGTTGGGGGTTCAAGGCAACCCCAAAGTTATCACACTAGCAGCTCAGGGCCGGTCAGGTGCAGAGGTCAAAGAGGTGCCCAAAACGCATAGGATTCAATGGAGAACAGGGGTGCCCCGGCTCCAGTCTGCCAGCAGGTAAGTACCCGCGTCCTCGGGGGGCAGACCAGGGGGTTTTGTAGGGCACCGGGGGGGGGGACACAAGAAGGCAAAAAGTACACCCTCCGTGGCACAGGGGCGGCCGGGTGCAGAGTGCAAACAGGCGTCAGGTTTTAGATAGGAAGTAATGGAGGGCCCCAGGGGTCACTTCAACGATGCAGGCAGGCACAGGGGGGGCTCCTCGGGGTAGCCACCACCTGGGCTAGGCAGAGGGTCGCCTGGGGGTCGCTCCTGCACTGGAGTTCGGTTCCTTGGGGCTACGGGTGCAGTGTTGGTTCCAGTCCCTTGTTACAAACAGTCGCGGTCAGGGGGAGCCTCTGGATTTCCTCTGCAGGTGTCACTGTGGGGGCTCAGGGGGGTTGTCTCTGGCTACTCACGGGCTCGCAGTCGCCAGGGAGTCCTCCCTGTAGTGTTGGTTTTCCGCAGGTCGAGCCGGGGGGCGTCGGGTGCAGAGTGGAAAGTCTCACGCTTCCGGCAGGAAACGTGAAGTCTTTAAAGTTGTTTCTTTGTAGCAAGAAAATTGCAGGTTGTTGAACAGGGCCGCTGTTCAAGGGAGTTACTTTGTCCTTGGTTGCAGGGCAGTCCTCTGAGGACTCAGAGGTCGCTGGTCCCTGTTGGATGCATCGCTGTTGCAGTTTTCTTCGAAGTGGGGAGACAGGCTGGTAGGGCTGGGTCTAAGGCAGTTGTCGTCTCCGTCTTCACTGCAGGGCTTCAGGTCAGCAGTCCTTCTTCTGGTTAAGGTTGCAGGAATCTAGTTTCCTAGGGTCTGGGGAGCCCCTAAATACTGAATTTAGGGGGGTGTTTAGGTCTGGGAGGGCAGTAGCCAATGGCTACTGTCCTGGAGGGTGGCTACACCCTCTTTGTGCCTCCTCTCTGTGGGGAGGGGGGCACATCCCTAATTCTATTGGGGGAATCCACCACTCACAAGATGGAGGATTTCTAAAAGTAAGGGTCACCTCAGCTCATGATGCCTTAGGGGCTGTCCTGACTGGTGGGTGGCTCCTCTTTGTTTTCCTAATTATCTCCTCCAGCCTTGCTGCCAAAAGTGGGGGCAGTGGCAGGAGGGGCGAGCATCTCCACTAGCTGGGATGCCCTGTGGCGCTATAACAAAAGGGGTGAGCATTTGAGGCTCACTGCCAGGTGTTACAGTTCCTGCAGGGGGGATGTGAGAAGCACCTCCACCCAGTATAGGCTTTGTTCCTGGCCACAGAGTGACAAAGGCACTCGCCCCATGTGGCCAGCAACATGTCTGGTGTGTGGCAGGCAGGCAGAAACTAGTCGGCCTACACTGGAAGTCCGGTATGTTTTCAGGGGGCATCTCTAAGATGCCCTCTGGGTGTATTTTACAATAAATTGCACACTGGCATCAGTGTACATTTATTGTGCTAAGAAGTTCGATACCAAACTTTCCAGTTTTCAGTGTAGCCATTATGGAACTGTGGAGTTCGTGTTTGACAAACTCCCAGACCATATACTCTTATGGCTACCCTGCACTTACAATGTCTAAGGTTTTGCTTAGATACTGTAGGGGCATAGCCCTCATGCACATATGCCCCCCCTGTGGTATAGTGCACCCTGCCTTAGGGCTGTAAGGCCTGCTAGAGGGGTGACTTATGTATGCAACAGGCAGTGTGAGGTTGGCATGGCACTCTGAGGGGAGTGCCATGTCGACTTAGTCATTTTCTCCCCATCAGCACACACAAGCTGTGAGGCAGTGTGCATGTGCTGAGTAAGGGGTCCCCAGGGTGGCATAAGACATGCTGCAACCCTTAGAGACCTTCCCTGGCATCAGGGCCCTTGGTACCAGTTTCAAGGGACTTACCTGAGGGCCAGGGTTATGCCAATTGTGGAAACAAAGATACAGTTTAGGGAAAGAACACTGGTGCTGGGGCCTGGTTAGCAGGGTCCCAGCACACTTTCAAGTCATAACTTAGCATCAGCAAAGGCAAAAAGTCAGGGGGCAACCATGCCAAGGAGGCACTTCCTCACACACAATAATAACCCTCAATTAATGATTGTCTAGTCTGTGCTTTTTCTTTTGATAAGGAAAAAGTAAATTTATTACACAATACTCAATACTATGCAACAATTAACAAATATAGACAAGCTGATTGAATTACTTTTGGATGACATTACATAATCATTCCTGTCTCTCCTAAAGGGAGAGATAAACCAACAAGACACATGGCAAAAAATCACTTCCAATGCAATATTTGAATGTTACCTTGGAGAGAGAACAACTAATACTGGCAATAAAGTACATCTACCTTGATCACTAGTGGCTGTCAGTCTCATTACTCAAGCATTAACAAGAAACATGTATAGGCATGTAGGAATAATTTGTGATGTTACGATTACTAGCACCATGATCTACGCAGTCTAAGCACCCTCCTAAAGGGTGTGGCCATATGTTCATCATATTCCACATTGAAACATTCAACATAAAAATGACGCACAGTTGACACAGTCCCTAAAAGTCTTCACTTGGTTGGTACAAGCTGTGTAATACCATCCTTCACCCCAAAGGTGGTGTGCTTTCACCTGAATATACCTGCTACATCACTGGCCACAACAATGCAGCCATACATTGTTAATCATTTTTAGCATACAATGCTACTATTTGACCATAGTCCCTAAAGGACTTCATTTCTGTAATAACACCTCCGATTACAGCCTTTCACCCCTAGAGAGTGTCCACCATTGTAACAATCCGTTGGTATCACCATTCAGGCCACAAGGACTGCAGCCATGATCTTGAACTCCTAGACTGCGCGGTTCCACCACCCTGAAACAAAAGTTCCAGCTGGGACTATGTTTGAAAACACATTGGAATCCTTGAGGGGTTATCATTTCCAAGTCTCCTGAAACTGAGGGTGGGGACATTTGATAACGTCTTTGGCTGTGAGAAGGGGGGGGGGGGGGGGCTCTGGCCTATCCGGATGTGCCATATCACTTCTCTGTACCTGTCCCAACCTCCTTGCACAGACTTCTGGGATAGCTCAAAATGGTGCTGTTTTGTCCAGGAGTCACTTGCCACATGTGCTCTGACTGACTTAGTCCCACTCCTCTCTGACATTCCTTTAAGGAGGCCCTCCTCATTGAGGGGACTGAGGGAGGCCGGGTTCCGGACAAGGAATGACAGCTGGTTGACGGATGCAAGGTCCTGCTCCTGTCGGTGGAAAGAACAAAAATTGGTCCTGATCCTGAGCTGGGTCAGAGAAAGATGACATTCCTGGATGACCCATAAGCTGTACAGATATGCTTTTGTAACCTATTGCATCATTCTTTTCATGCAGGTTGTAGTGGCAGTGATGCAACTCTGGAGTCTGTGGACCCTAGGGAACTGGAGTTGCGCCCTAGGGTGGCCTTTCCCATTGACATATAATGGAGTGTCACTACAATGAAGACAGTAAGCACACTGACTATCCCTCACATATATATACCCATCTCATAAGGACTCCTCCAGGTCACCACCAACTCTGCATGGTCCCTTTTGCACCAGGCTACATAGGCGCAGTTCTTAGGCTGAGCATGAAAAGAATCCTATCTGTGCAGCCCTCACACAGGTGCACACGTTTGCACATGTGATCACATGTAACCAGGTTTAGGCCTCCTACTCTTGCTGCGTCACAGCAGCCTTTGCTTAAGAAGGCTGCACCAGCGGTAAACCTGTGCAGTCCATTTTACAATGAGTTTACTGTGGATGAGCCCCAAACTATGAGGCTCCCTCACCGTTACAGGTCAAAAACCAGATGATCCAAAAAAAAATAATAATACCTGGGCAGATCAGGTAGTCAGAACAGCCTTCTCACAACCACTAAGAAATCCGATGTGAACTAGCCTCAAACGCAGATGGTATCTGAAAGGGAGGATTTATATTTCTTGTGAACTGTGGGGTTAATAAGCCGGGCTTTGACCAGTTCCTTTAAGATGTAAGGAGTAGAACTGAGCATCCTCTTTAGCATGGGCAGATACTGTATAGAGCAATGGGTGGAGAACAGTTTCCTAATGCATCTACACGTTATGGTAGGCCAACTAGAACCTAGGAGGTGGTGTCATACAGTGGGGAGGATCGAGAGGGATAAAGGTCTGAATCTGTTTCTCCTGGTGGATTCACATTGTAAGAGTCACAGGGATCTGCTTGTGACATATGTGGTCCCCAGGGAAGCAGTCTTAACCACAGCGGCACAACGAGGTGCGTTGTCCAAAAAGCGGAACGTTTTCCTGAACAACGACCCTGTTTTCCTCTGCCTTAACCACGCATGTCTGTAACAATGAACATGCATGGTTAAGGCAGAGGAAAACAGGGTCCGTATCTGAGAGGACATGGTCAGGGGTAAGGTTGGGGGAATCGGGGTAGTTTTAGTTTTTTTGGGGGTGGTGGGGATGGGGTAATGTTAGGTTTTAATTGGGGGTGTGGGCTTGGGGTAATTTGAGTTTTTAGCTGCAAAGGTGGGGGGGTCGGGGTAGTTGTAGTTTTTAGGGGCGAGGTGGGGGAGTCGGGGTAGTTTTAGGGGTGGGGTTGCAGTAGTTTTAGGTTTTAGAGATGGGGTGGAGGTCACGGTAGTTTCAGGGGTGGGAGGTCGGGGTAATTTTAGGTTTTAGGGGTGGAGTGTTGTGTTAGTTTCAGGGGCGGAGGTGGGTGTCAGGCGGGTCGCATGCTGGAACCACGCATGCCTTTACTAGGCATGCCTTTACAATGAAAAATTGTTGTTAAGGCATTCGTGATAAAGGCAATAGTAGTAACGCAGTCATTGTTCCGACTGCGTTGTTCAGGCATGCGTGGTTCCAGCATGCACTGTTCCATCGTCTATTCAGTCCCCCCACTGTATTTGCCAAGTCAGAGTGTGGTGATCCCTGTGGAGTGTAGAAAAGTGGGTCATGCAGAAATGGAGGTAGGGTAGATGATGGTGAAAGTCAGGGTGGACTGGAAAAGTACGATGGCAGTCTAGGCTCAGGAAGAGGACTGTTGGCTTAATTCTGCTTCCTCCAATGTTTTGGTGGAGGAAAGGGCTCCAGAGCTTCTTCAAAACTGAGCTATCACTTAGTAGGCTAGTGATGGAGGATGTGTGAGGATTCAGACCGTCTGCGGGTGAATGACTATTTGCCTCTGGTAAGTCTTGAGTTTGTTCTGGAGGAGCAGTTCAAGGAGTTTGAAGGCCGCTTTTCTGGTCATCACCAAAGGTTTTTCCTAAGGTGTCAGTGCAAGCGCCGACCTGGGTTTTGATGCTGACAGCTTTGGATCCGACAGACAGGTCAGCACTGAGCCAGAATCTGATGGAACTGGGAGAGTCAGCTTCAAGATTTTCTTCTGCACCAAGCCAAGTTTGGCTGTGGTGTCCAAAGTTGAGGGTTGGTGCCGACCATGGCCCGAAGGCAGTGGTGGCCAGGAAGCCTGTCTCTATGTGCCCAGACCAGCTGAATGCCCCTTATAGAGTGGAAGCTCAAAGCAGTGTTGAGGGGGAGCTGTCCTCACAGCCTGCTGAGCTGGTGGGAGGTTTTCAATCTCTAGGTCAGAGAGGGAACTCTTTAGGCAAGAAAACCTCCTTGTCAGCAGCTGAAGGCTCAGAATGATGTTCATCTTCGAGATACTTGGTGCCAAAGAGGTCCGGAGTATCACTGCCGCTCTTGTGCAGCATCTTGAGTTGACGGCAGTGGCGGTCTCAGAGAGACTTTTTTGAGCAGAAGGACTGGTACGTGTCCAAGAGGCCTCGTCTTGGTCAGGTGAGAGGCAAAGATTGCAGACCTGGTGGAAGCACACATTGAAACTAGACGGAAGGAAGAGAAAAATCTAAAAGACTAACAGTGAAGTCAATGGTCTTGCGTATTGCAAACAAGAGGTGGAGTCATAGCACCTTGTGAATCAAGAAGAGTTCTTGAAAGAAAAACAACCCGCACACATGAGGAACCGACACTAGATAGCAGGAGTATACACAGCATGTATCTACGGCCACACATGCCTTGAACATCTTGTTTCAAAAGGTTTTTCGAGAAAAAACTCAAAGTAAAGTAAAGCCAGAAAAATGAACTGACCTCTGAGTCACAATGGGACACAGGAGGAAGGGTAAGCCTCTTAAAAGGCACCATGCCAGTTCCTGTGTGGCTTACCTGCTAGCTTGGCCCTGCTTTCCCTTTACTTATCTATTTTTCAAAATAGGTCTGTTTCTGATATTTCCAGTCACTGTATGTCCACGTCTGTTTTCCTGTAATCAAAGATATTCCTTTAAAAAAAAAAAAATATGAAACGTGTCCATTTCTACCCTTATTTAGGCTGCACAGTAAATTTGGCGGTAAGCTAGCTCTTTACTCAGAAAGAGTTTGTGGTTTGATGGAAATCTGTTTAGTAGTTTTTGAGAAATTAAGGTAAAAAACAGAGATATCTGGGTTAAACGTCCAGATATGCTCTATTTAGTCACTTTAAAGAAGGGGACTAGTCAATCTATATATATATATATATATATATATATATATATATATGGAAAATGTAATTTACCCAGTGTGCATCTGTTTGTGGCATGTTCTGCTGCAGATTCAAATGCTATGCATAGTTCTGCTATCTAGTTTTGAGCTCAGAGTGTTAAAAGTTGTTTTTCTTCGAAGAAGTGTTTTCGAGTCACGGGATCGAGTGACTCCTCCTCTTCGGCTCCATTGCGCATGGGCATCGACTGTTTTCCCGCAGAGGATAAGGTAGGAGTGATAGAGTATAAAGCAAAGAGATGTCCATGCAAATTGGACAAAGATATACATAAATATGTACAAATTAATGTTTTAACTTAAACATCTGCAGGCTCCCGGGGAGGCGGGAGGGCGCATGTGAATCTGCAGCAGAACATGCCACGAACAGATGTACACTGGGTAAGTGACATTTTCTGTTCGATGGCATGTGTAGCTGCAGATACACATGCAATGCATAGACTACAAAGCAGTTTTACCTTTCATGAGCGGGGGTCAGCCTGTAGGAGTTGAAGTTGTTTGAAATAGTGTTCTTAGTACAGCCTGTCCTACTGTGGCCTGTTGTGTTGCTAACACATCTATACAGTAATGCTTGGTAAATGTATGGGGTGTTGAACAAGTGGCTGCTTTACAGATTTCTGTCATTGGTATATTTCCTAAAAAAAAAGCCATTGTTGCCCCTTTTTCCTGGTGGAATGTGCTTTTGGAGTTACTAATAGCTGCTTTTAGCTTTTAGGTAACATGTTTGGATGCATTTTACTATCCATCTAGCTATTCCTTGCTTTGAGATAGGGTTACCAGTATGTGGTTTCTGGAATGCCACAAATAACTGTTTGGTTTTCCTAAATGATTTAGTTCTATCAATGTAATACATTATAGCTCTTTTAATGTCCAATGTATGCAACGCTCTTTCTGCTACAGAGTCTGACTGTGGGAAGAAGACTGGGAGTTCCACTGTTTGATTGATATGAAATGGTGATATCACCTTGGATAGAAATTTTGGGTTTGTTCGAAGTACCACTTTATGTTTGTGTACTTGTATGAACGGTTCTTGAATAGTAAAAGCTTGGATTTCACTAACTCTTCTTAATGAAGTAATTGCAACTAGGAATGCAACTTTCCATGTTAGGTACTGAATCTGACATGAATGCATAGGCTCAAATGGTGGACCCATGAGTCGTGTAAGTACAATATTTGGATTACACAAAGGCACTGGGGGTGTTCTTGGTGGTATGAGGTGTTTTAGTCCTTCCATAAAGGCTTTGATAACAGGGACCCTAAATAGAGAGTTGTGTTGTATATTTTGCAAATACACTGAAATAGCAGTGAGATGTATTTTGATGGACGAGAAGGCAAAATTAGCTTTTTGCTGATGAAGCAAGTAGGAAAACAAGTTACTTACCTGTAACTACAGTATTGGTATCTTTCATAAATTCACATGCTTGAATCATCCCAGTCGAAGTGGTAGTCCCAGAGTACATAAAATAGCAATAATTAACAAATATGTTTTTTTTTGCCTTGGGCTATAATGGAAATAGTAATTGCTCATATAGCCTATCCATGTCCTTTTGTGAAAAGGACCCAAACCTGCACCAGCACCCTCTAGAACACTCTCCAGAGAAGCTCCCCTTCCCTCAGATTTTCCAGCACAAGAGTGAAAGATTATAACCTGAGAGGAAATGCGAGCGTCTAAGGGGAGGAGGGTGGGTCGCATGTGAATTTATGAAAGATACCAAAACTGGATAACTGTAGTTACAGGTAAGTAACTTGTTTTCTTATCCAGTATTGGATCTTTCATAAATTCACATGCTTGAATCTGAATAGTCAGCAGTACTGTTGATAAACATTATACTCGCAGTGGATGGAGGGTGCAAGCATGAAAATCCTTTATAACCAATATAAAATAGATAGCTCATAAATATTGCATTATGAACTTCAGAGAAATATAGAGATACTTCTAAGTACATATACACATATACTGAACATTCGTGTTATAAATATATATATATATATATATATATATATATATATATATAAATAAATAACTAAATACATACTTATATAGAAGCATGTCGAAGTATATATGATGGAAATCATGGCTATGTGCATATCACACCATTTCTATAAAACCAAGGAAAAGGTCTCACCTTAATGAAAGCGATGACGTAGAACAGCTTTTCCTAATAGAGAGTCGGTTCTCTGCGATGACTCCAAACAATAATGCTGCATAAAGGAGTGCGTAGTTTTCCATGTCGCAGCTTGACATCTTATCCAGGGCAATAACCTGAAACAAAGCAGCCGATGTAGAGACTGCTCTCGTGGAGTGGGCTCTCGGGCGCCTAGTCAACGATTTTCCTGCCTCGGTGTGACAGAATTGGATTGTAGAGGAAATCCACCAGGCTATAGTGGCCTTGGTGACTCCTGCTCCCTGTCGTCCAAGAGAATAAGATACCAGGAGTTGATCTGATGTCCTGATTTGTTTGGTACTTAGAAGATAAAATTTGAGGCATCGTTTGATGTCCAAAGAAGGTAGAGTTTTTTCTGCGACTGTAGTTGGGTTTGGAAAAAAGGTTTGTAGTATCACAGGCTCATTGAGATGGAATGAAGATGGCACCTTAGGAATGTATCTGTGGTTGGTTCTGAGCATAACAAAGTCATCAGAAAAAAACAAAAAAGGTTCATTAGTAGTGAATGCCTGTACATCACAGACTCTCTCTTTCCATGTGATGTACTTGAGTTCCGCCCTGTGAATGGGTTCAAAAGGAGCTTTCATGAGCTGAGACAGGACTATATTAAGGTGCCACTCTGGCGGAGGTAGCCGCACCAGAGGGAAAGTGCGGAAGAGTCCTTTCATAAACTGCTTAATGATTCTGGATGAGCCGATTGAGGGCATCTCAGCCGATCGCCTATAGGAGGCTATAGCTGCTAGGTGAATCTTGACTGATGCATGGCAAAGACCAGCCTTGGAGAGTGAGAGAAGGTATGAAAGAATTTGTTCAGGCTTAATTTGTAACGGGTGGAAGTTGTTCTGAGAGCACCAAACACAAAATCTCTTCCACTTGAGTTTGTATGTTTTATTTGTGCTCTCTGCTCGTGCCCTAGATAATATCAGTCTACATTCCTGATCGATGTTCATATCGTGAAACTCTCTGTACTCAGGAGCCAAGCATGCAATTGCAGAGAAGCTGCATCAGGATGAAGGATAAGACCCTGATTCTTCGTAAGAAAGTTGTGGTTGCAAGGAAGGCAGACTGGATTGGCCACGGACCGCAGTAGGAGCTCGGTGTACCAATACTGTCTGGGCCATCTGGGAGCTATGAGAATGATCTTGCAGCATTCGGACTTCATTTTCCTGAGGAGCCTGGGAATCAGAGGGATGGGAGGAAAAGCGTAGGCAAAGATCCCAGACCATCTCATCAAAAGAGCATTTCCCCACGACCCCGGGAGTGGGTATCGACTGGCATAGAACTGGCATTTGGCATTCAGGTTGGTGGCAAACAAGTCAAGGATCGGCTGACCCCATCGTTGGAAGATGCTGTCGAGTATGTTCTGGTTGAGTTCCTACTCGTGGCAGTTGTCGTCCGTCCTGCTGAGAGAGTCTGCTAGGGAGTTGTTGACCCATGGCAGGTGCTCCACCCTGAGGTGAATATTGTGCAGTGTGAGCCAGTCCCAAAGAGACAGCTTCTCTTGAGAGGGAGAGGGATCTTGTTCCTCCCTGCTTGTTGATGTAAAACATACTTGTTGTGTTGCCCATCCTGACCAACACTGAGGACCCTGCGATGCTTGGAAGAAAAGCCTTAAGCGTGAGATGGATCGCCTTCAGTTCTAGCAGGTTTATGTGCATTCCTTTCTGGAGATTTGACCATCTTCCCTAAATGCGCATGTTTTGCAAATGGCCTCCCCAGCCTTCCAAGGAAGCGTCTGTGGTGATGACAAAGTCTGTTATTGGTGCTAGAAACGTAAGACCTTGGGAGAGGTGGTTGGTCTGAGACCACCACTTCAACGCCTGCCGAATTTTTGGTGTGATAGTTATTAAGTCGTCGAAGGACCCTTGCAACTGGGTCCATTGGAGTTGTAGTTCTTCTTGCAACAGTCTCATTCTCAGCCTTGCTAGTCGAACTAGGACGATGGCCGAGGAAATCATGCCCAGAAGCGACTTGAACAGTCGTACTGAAACAAACTCTTTTATGGAGATTCTGACAGCTAAGTGGGTTAGCTTCTGCTGCCTTGCTGGAGTGAGATATGCTTTTATCTGGATGGTGTCTAATTCTGCACCCAGGAAGACTCTTCTGCATGAGGGAAGTGTGACCAACTTCTGTAGATTCACTGTTAGCCCCAAACTGTGGAATAATTTTAAGCAAACGTTTGTCGCTTTGGAGGCTAGTAGCGTAGACGGAGCTTTTATTAGCCAGTCGTCAAGGTATGGAAACACCTGGAAACCCTTGCTGAGGAGGAAACCTGCGACTGGGGCAAGGCATTTCGTGAAGATTCTTTGAGCTGATCTAAGCCGGAATGGTAGGCCTTTGAACTGATAATGGACACCGGCTACAGTAAAGCAGAGATATTTGCAATGTTTCTGATGTATTGGTATGTGGAAATAGGCATCCTGGAAATCCAAAGTTGTCATAAAATCTCCAGGATTGAGGAGGTGTAGGATATCTGACAGTGTGATCATCCGAAAAGATTGCTTCTCAAGGAACTTGTTGAGTTTCCTGAGATCTAGTATCGGACGCCATTCCCCTGACTTTTTCTTTATTAGGAAGAAACAGGAGTAGAATACGAGACCTCGTTGCTGAACTGAAACTGTTTCTATAGCTCCCTTGGCAAGCATAATGAATACCTCTGTTGAAGCAGATGAAAATAGAGAGGTCTGCCTGTTCTTGGTGGATGATGCAGTGGTTTTGGTATGTATTCCAGGGTATGACCTCTTGCCACTATATCCAGTACCCATTTGTCTGATGTTATTTTCTTCCACTCCTGGATGTAGTTGGAAATGTTTGCTCCTATTTGTTGATGGTGTGAACACTGGGGAAGCATAGCCGGTGCCTGGATAAGATCATTGCTTTCTGGGTTGATCTCTGCTTTGTGAACCCTGTCTTCTCTTTCCTCCCTGTCTGGCGTAGGAAGCCGTAGATGGTTGCCTGTACTGTTGTTGGTAGGAAGGCCTATATTGGGGTTGCTGGTACTGCCTGTGAAAGGAACCTCAAAATGAGGTAAAACCTCTTCCTCTAGCACCCCGAAAGGGCTGTTTCCGGTACTGCAGGGTACCTAGGGACTTGGTAGTGTCCGTGTCGGTCTTGATGGCTCGGAGCGCATCATCTACGTGCTTGCCAAAGAGAGATTCGCCATCGTAGGGCATGTCGAAGATTCTGGACTGCACTTCCGGCCTGAAATATGTGGCATTGACCCTACCTTGGCGGCGTAAGACAGTGGCACCAGCCAGCTGACGAAAGCCAGTGGAGGCTATATCCAGAGCGCAGTCGATTATTTCTTCCGACGTACGCTCACCTTCTTGGAGGATCTTCCGTGCCTCTGCGTGCTTGCTTTCAGGGATGAGGTCCAAGAAAGGTTGCATATCAGACCACATTTGCCAGTCATAACGACCCAGGATTGCCAATGAATTTGCTGCTCTGACAGTGATTGCTGACATGGAGGAGAATCTTTTGCCCACATTATCCAATCTCCTTCCTTCTATGTCTGGAGGAGTAGAAATAGGCGTTGATGGGTTCTTAGAACGCCTTTGAGCAGCTTGTGAAATAACCGAGTCAGGCTTTGGGTTGCCAGTAAGACATGCCGGAGAATCTTGGGTTGCCTTGTATTTCTTGTCCAGTTTTTTGCGGGACTGGTGGGACTGTTGCCGGGTTGCGCATAATATTTGTACTGTCGCTCCATATAAAATCAATAATCGGAATGGTCCATACAGACTTCCTTGACTGCTCCTTAAAATCATGCAGGAAACATTCCGACTGGGAGACAGATGTTGGAAGGTGGAAGCGTGCGGCAGTTCTGTCCATAAGATTGTGGAAACCACCTATATCCTCGGGTGGAAAATCAGAAGGGCGAGGAGGTGGTGGAGAGGGAGTGGGGGCCAAGTAGTCATCCCATTCCTCAGTAGGATGTTGCGGGGTAAAAATCTCTCCTTCTTCCCCTGAAGTGGAACCTTCATCTCTAGGGGGTGCAGCTAACAGAGTGGGGTGTCATTCTTGGAATAGCTGGAGGAGGAGGGACATTGGTTGGTGTAGCAGGAGAAACTGGCGGTCGTGGCTGATCTTCTGCTGCCACTGGGTACCTTCTCCTATAATCCTGTAGCATAGATTGTAAATCCTGGATTAAGGAGGAAGGCATCTGTATAGATTCTCTTGGCTGAGGCTCTCTTGGTTGTTAATAGTGTTCTTGATGTGAGTAGTATTGTTGGTATTGGTCATACTCGTCATCTTCTTCTTGATATTTAACATGGAGCTGTGATTGGCTGTGTGCATCTCCGAATGGACCCTCATCTGATTCCTCTCAGTCGAGTAGATGACTGGGTACTAAAGTTGACACTTTGCTTGGAGACGTGTCTAAGGGATAAATGTCTGATCTGGGCAGAGATGTGATCCTGACCATGGCTCTGTCTGACAGGCACCTGTGAAGTAGTAGATGGTGTCAGAGTTGAAGATGCCGTCGACGGTACTGTGACCAGTGATGATTTTTGCCTCGTCGACGATGGTGTAGTCGACGGTGGTTTCGTCGACGACGGCTTCTTTGTAGTAAACTACCATCTTGCCTGGCATTTTACCCCCATATTTCACTGTATATATGTTGTTTTAGTCTATGTGTCACTGGGACCCTGCCAGGCAGGGCCCCAGTGCTCATAAGTATGTGCCCTGTGTGTGTTCCCTGTGTGATGCCTAACTGTCTCACTGAGGCTCTGCTAACCAGAACCTCAGTGGTTATGCTCTCTCTGCTTTCCAAATTTGTCACTAACAGGCTAGTGACTAAATTTACCAATTCACATTGGCATACTGGTACACCCATATAATTCCCTAGTATATGGTACTAGGGTACCCAGGGTATTGGGGTTCCAGGAGATCCCTATGGGCTGCAGCATTTCTTTTGCCACCCATAGGGAGCTCTGACAATTCTTACACAGGCCTGCCAGTGCAGCCTGAGTGAAATAACGTCCACGTTATTTCATAGTCATTTACCACTGCACTTAAGTAACTTATAAGTCACCTATATGTTTAACCTTCACCTGGTGAAGGTTGGGTGCAAAGTTACTTAGTGTGTGGGCACCCTGGCACCAGCCAAGGTGCCCCCACATCGTTCAGGGCAAATTACCCAGACTTTGTGAGTGCGGGGACACCATGACATGCGTGCACTGTACATAGGTCACTATGTATGTACAGCGTCACAATGGTAACTCCGAACATGGCCATGTAACATGTCTAAGATCATGGAATTGTCACGGGACAATTCCATGATCCCCCGGGTCTGTAGCATAATACCCGGGTACTGCCAAACTGCCTTTCCGGGGTCTCCACTACAGCTGCTGCCAACCCCTCAGACAGGTTTCTGCCCTCCTGGGGTCCAGGCAGCCCTGGCCCAGGAAGGCAGAACAAAGGACTTCCTCTGAGAGAGGGTGTAACATACTCTCCCTTTGGAAATAGGTGTGAGGGCTGGGGAAGAGTAGCCTTCCCCAGCCTCTGGACATGCTTTGATGGGCACAGATGGTGCCCATCTCTGCATATGCCAGTCTACACCGGTTCAGGGATCCCCCCAGTCCTGCTCTGGCGTGAAACTGGACTAAGGAAAGGGGAGTGACCACTCCCCAGACCTGCACCTCCCAGGGGAGGTGCCCAGAGCTCCTCCAGTGTGTCCCAGACCTCTGCCATCTTGGAAACAGGTGTCTGTGGCGCACTGGACTGCTCTGAGTGGCCAGTGCCAGCAGATGACGTCAGAGGCTCCTTCTGATAAGCTCTTACCTCTCTTGGTAGCCAGTCCTCGTTCCTAGGTAGCCAAACCTCCTTTCCTGGCTATTTAGGGTCTCTGCTTTGGGGATCTCACCAGATAACGAATGCAAGAGCTCATCAGAATTCCTCTGCATCTCCCTCTTCACTTTCTAGCAAAGGATCAACCGCTGACTGCTCAGGACGCCGGCAAAACCGCAACAAAGTAGAAAGACGACTTCCCTTGTATCGCTTCATCCTGCCGGCTTTCTCGACTGTTTCCTGGTAGTGCATGCTCTGGGGGTAGCCTGCCTCCTCTCTGCACCAGGAGCTCTGAAGAAATCTCCCGTGGGTCGACAGAATCTTCCCCCCTGCAACCGCAGGCACCAAAAGACTGCATCACTGGTCCTCTGGGTCCCCTCTCAGCACGACGAGCGTGGTCCCTGGAACTCAGCAACTCTGTCCAAGTGACTCCCACAGTCCAGAGACTCTTCAGTCCACGTTTGGTGGAGGTAAGTCCTTGCCTCCCCACGCTAGACTGCATTGCTGGGTACCACGTGATTTGCAGCTGCTCCGGCTCCTGTGCACTCTTCCAGGATTTCCTTTGTGCACATCCAAGCCTGGGTCCCCGACACTCCTTTCTACAGTGCACAACTTTCCGAGTTGTCCTCCGGTGTTGTGGGACTCCCTTTTTTGACTTTGGGTGGACTCCCGTTCACTTTTCTTCCAAGTGCCTGTTCAGGTACTTCTGCAGGTGCTGCCTGCTTCGGTGAGGGCTCCCTGACTTGCTGGGCGCCCCCTCTGTCTCCTGGTCCCTCCTGGGCCACAGCAGCACCCAAAAACCTCTCCCGCGACCCTTGCAGCTAGCAAGGCTTCTTTGCTGTCTTTCTGCGTGGGAACACTTCTGCAAGCTTCATCGCGACGTGGGACATCCGTCTTCCAAAGGAGAAGTCCCTAGCTCTCTTCTTTCTTGCAGAACTCCAAGCTTCTTCCATCCGGTGGCAGCTTCTTTGCACCCTCAGCTGGCATTTCCTGGGCTCCTTCCCACTCTCGACACTGTTGCAACTATTGGACTTGGTCCCCTTGTCTTACAGGTACTCAGGTCCGGAAATCCACTGTTGTTGCATTGCTGGTGTTTATTCTTCCTGCAGAATTCCCCTATCACGACTTCTGTGCTCTCTGGGGTTAGTAGGTGCACTTTACACCTACCTTTCAGGTTCTTGGGGTGGGCTATTTTTCTAACCCTCACTGTTTTCTTACAGTCCCAGCGACCCTCTACAAACTCACATAGGTTTATGGGTCCATTCGTGGTTCGCATTCCACTTTTGGAGTATATGGTTTGTGTTACCCCTATACCTATGTGCTCCTATTGCATTCTACTGTAACTTTACACTGCTTGCATTACTTTTATTGCTATTACCTGCATAATTTTGGTTTGTGTACATATATCTTGTGTATATATCCTATCCTCATTCTTTTAGAAAAGGCCTTTTCCGCCCTTGCAAGACCTGTGGAAAGAAAAGGCTCCATGTGGATGATCCACATAAAGAATGCTTGTATTGCCTCCACCCACAACACCAGGTGAAGGACTGCAAGATATGCCGTACTTTCTCCACAAAAACCCTCAGAGACCGTGAGGGTAGACTTCTGACATGGTTACAGGCAAAATCCTGTACTTCAGGTGAGGAGAGTGGGTCAGAAAGGCCACACACAAGGTCCAAATCTGAGGACCTGGGCCAGGCAGAAAGATCTAGAAAGCGGCAGAAATTACATCATGGACATACAAAAGGCTTACAAGGTTCAATTTCTTCTGAACCATCCTCTCCTCGTCATAAGGAGTCGTCCCGCCGTTCTCCTTCCTCTGAGCCTTCTACCTCTAGAAAGGTAACCATCAAAATTAAGGCGACGACGACACCACCGTCAACGACCGTGACAACGGTGTTTACATCTACAATCTCCACCACCTCGTAGACGAGACCATCGTCGGCGATGACTACCTTTACGTCAAAGGTAAAGGCTCCTATTTCCTCTATTAAACCTCCGTCAACGAGGATTCCAGGAAAGAGCGCGTCGCTGACAACATCGAAGCCTTCATCGTCTACAACATCGTCGTTGATGACATCGACTACGAAAGCCCCGTCGACTGCAACACCACTGACGAGAGCTTTGTCGGCTATCTCACCGTCAACGAGGACACCATCGACAAGACCACTGTCGTCGACACCATCGTCGACGAGAACGTCGTTGATGAAAGGATCATCTCTGATAACAGTGCCGTTGACAGCACCATCATCATTGACACCATCTACGATGCCATTGGTGCCTGTGAGCCAAATAAAGGCTATTCCTACCTCTTCCAGGTCTCCTGATCTTCGGGCCATAGTCAAGATCACATCTTTGCCCAGATCTGAGATTTATCCTACATACAAGTCACCAAGCAAGGTGTCAACCTTACTACTCAGTCATTTACTGGACTGGGAGGAATCGGATAAGGGTCCATTTGGAGATGCACACAGCCCATCCCAGTTACATGTTAAATACCAGGAAGAGCACGACGATGATGAGTATGACCAATACCAACCTCATTACTCACATCAAGAACGCTATTACCAACCACCTCAGCCAAGAGACTCTATACAGATGCCTGCCTCCTTGATCCAGGACTTACAATCAATGCTGCAGGATTATAGGAGGATGTTCCCAGTTACAGCAGAAGATCAACCACCACCACCAGCTTCTCCTGTTACACCAAGGAACGTCCCTCCACCTCCAGCTACTACAAGGAGGACTCCTCATTCCGTTTTAGCTGCCCTCCCTGGAGATGAAGATTCCACATCAGTGGAAAAAGAGGACGAAGTGGAGATATCTACGCCACAGCATCCCACTGAGGAATGGGATGACTACTTAGCCCCCACTCCACCACCTTCTCGTCCTTCAGATTCTCCACCGGAGGATGTAGGTGGTTTTCACAATCTACTGGACAGGGCTGCCGCACGCTTCCACCTTCCAACATCCGTTTACAGTCGGAATGCTTCCTCCATGATTTTAAAGAACAGTCAAGGAAGTCTGTAGGAGCCATTCATATCATTGACTTTATATGGAGCGAGGGTACCAAAATCATGCGCAACCCGGCAACAGTCCCCCCGGTGCCACAAATGTTGGACAACAAATACAAGGCAACTCAGGACTCTCCGGCATGTCTCACTAGTCACCCTAAGCCGGACTCTTATTTCTCAAGCGGCTCAAAGACGTTCTAAAAACCCGTCGACGCCTATCTCTACCCCTCCAGATAGAGAAGGAAGGAGATTAGATAACGCAGGCAAAAGATTCTCCTCCATGTCTGCAATTACTGTTAGAGCAGCAAATTCCTTAGCAATCCTGGGTCGACAAAGGTGGTCAGATATGCAGTCTTTCATTGACCTCATCCATGAAAGCAAACAAGCAGAGGCAAGGAAGATCCTCCAAGAAGGTGAGTGTACGTCGGAGGAGATAACTGACTGCGCTCTAGATATAGCCTCCACTGGTTTTCGTCAGCTGGCTGGTGCTGCAGTGTTACGCCGCCAGGGTTGGCTCAAGGCCACATCTTTCAGACCAGAAGTGCAGTCCAGAATTCGACATGCCTTACGACAGAGAATCTCTCTTCGGCAAGCATGTAGATGACACGCTGCAGGCCATCAAGACCGACACAGATACTGCTAAGTCCCTCGGTACCCTGCAGTACCGGAAACAGCCCTTTCGGGGTGCAAGAGGGAGAGGATTTACCTCATTTCGAGGTTCCTTTCACAGGCAGTATCAGCAACCCCAATATAGGCCATCCTATCAGCAGCAGTATATAGGCAACCATCCACTGCCTCATACGCCAGACAGGGAGGAAAGAGGAGACAGGGTTCAAAAAACCGAGATCAACCCAGAAAGCAATGATCATCACCAGGCACGGGCTATTCTTCCCCAATATTTACACAATCAACAAGTAGGAGCAAACATCTCCAATTACATCCGGGAGTGGAGAAACATAACATCAGACAAATGGGTGCTGGATATTGTGACGAGGTCATACCCTGGAATTCATACAAAAACCACTGCACATTCCACCAAGAACATCCAGACCATTCCATCTTCGTCTGCTTCGGCAGGAAGTATTCCTGATGCTTGCCAAAGGAGCTATAGAGAAGGTTCCAGTTCAGCAAAAAGGTCTTGGGTTCTATTCCCGTCTCTTCCTGATAAAGAAGAAGTCAGGGGAATGGAGACCAATATTAGATCTCAGGAAGCTCAACTTCGGAAACAATCTTTTCGGATGATCACGCGGCCGGATATCCTACACCTTCTCAATCCTGGAGATTTTATGACAACAATGGATCTCCAGGATGCTTATTTCCACATACCAGTACATCAAAAACATCGCAAATATCTCCGCTTTACTGTAGCCGGTGCCCATTATCAGTTCAAAGTTCTCCAATTCAGTCTGAAGTCAGCTCCACAAATTTTCACGAAATGCCTTGCCCCAGTCGCAGGTTTTCTCCGCAACAGGGGTTTCCAGGTGTTTCCATACGTGGACAACTGCCTCATAAAAGCTCCTTTTTCACTACTAGCCTCCAGGGCTACAAACGATTGCCTGAAGTTATTCTGCAGTTTGGGGATAACAGTAAATCTACAGAAGTCTGTCATCCTTCCCTCATGCATGAGAGTCTTCTTGGGTGCAGAATTAGACACCATCAAAAACAAAGCATACCTCACCCCGGCACAGCAGCAGAAACTAACCAACTTGGCTGTCAGTATTTCCAGAAAAAAGTTTGTTTCAGTACGACTGTTCAAGTCGCTTCTGGGCATGATTTCCTCAGCCATCATCCTAGTTCGACTGGCAAGATTGAGAATGAGACTGTTACAAGAAGCGTTACAGCTCCAATGGACCCAGTCGCAAGGATCCTTCGACAACTTGATAACTGTTACGCCAGGAACTCGTCAGGCTTTGAAGTGGTGGTCTCAGACCAACCATCTCTCCCAAGGACTTACTTTTCTAACGCCATTAACAGTTTTGATCATCACCACAGGCGCTTCCTTGGAAGGCTGGGGAGGCCATTTACAAGACATGCTCATTCAGGGAAGATGGTCGGATCTTCAGAAAGGAATGCACATAAATCTGTTGGAATTAAAGGCAATCCACCTTACGCTCAAGACTTTTCTTCCACGCATTGCAGGGTCCTCAGTGTTGGTCAGGACGGACAACACAACAAGTATGTTTTATATCAACTAGCAGGGAGGAACAAGATCCCTCTCCCTCTCAAGGGAAGCTCAATATCTTTGGGACTGGCTCACACTGCACAATATTCACCTCAGGGTCGAGCACCTGCCAGGAGTCAACAACGCCCTAGCGGATTCTTTCAGCAGGATGGACGACAACTGCCACGAGTGGGAACTCAACCAGAAGATACCCGACGGCATCTTCCAACGCTGGGGTCAACCGATCCTAGACTTGTTTGCCACCAACCTGAACGCCAAATGCCAGTTCTACGCCAGTCGATACCCACTCCTGGGGTCTTGGGGAAATGCTCTTTTGATGTGATGGTCCGGGATCTTTGCCTACGCTTTCCCCCCCCCATCCTGTTGATCCCCAGACTCCTCAGGAAGATGAAGTCAGAGTGCTGCAGGATCATTCTCATAGCGCCAAGATGGCCCAGACAGTACTGGTACACGGAGCTTCTACTCCGGTCCATGGCCAATCCGATGCGCCTTCCCTGCAACCACGACCTCACAAAGAACCAGGGTCAAATTCTTCATCCCGATCCAACATCTCTTCAATTGCACGCTTGGCTCCTGAGTTCCGAGAGTTTCAGGGTATGAACATTGATCAGGAATGAAGATGGATTTTATCTAGGGCACGAGCGGACAGCACAAATAAGGCGTACAAGCTCAAATGGAAGAGACTTTGTGTTTGGTGTTCTCAGAACAAATTCCACCCTTTACAAATTAAGCCGGAACAAAAGGCTGGTCTATGCCATGCATCCGTCAAGAGTCATTTGGCAACTATAGCCTCTTATAGGCGCTCTGCTGATATGCCTTAAATCGGCTCATCCAGAATTATTAAGCAGTTCATGAAAGGCCTCTTCCGCACTTTCCCTCCGGTGCG